>NC_079172.1:36317499-36319999 GCF_947568905.1 Ostrea edulis | reverse complement strand
AAAGATTTTTGCCACAGACAGACAGACCAAAAACTATATGACCCCAAATCTTCGATTCCAGGGGCATAAAAAAAAATCTGCTTGACAAGTTGGCAAGACAAATTGTGACTTTTGATAACCCTCTCTTAAATTTGTTTGCAATAACAAGTAGGTGAGTGCTTATTTGTAACTCTGGTTAGAGTGTGTGTCTATCTGAGGAAAAGTTACTAAAGTAAAACAGCAAAGATTTTCATAGAGTAAATTTTGGAAGCAGTCTGATGATAGGAGTTTCAGACAAAGAGAGACTAAGTAACACAGGCAGAGGTTTACGGTCTGAGCCTTTTTCTTACCGATTGCATTTAGCACCAACTCAGTGGCTTGCACAGCCCTGGGACTGGTGAAGACAATGGCCAGATATTTCTGTAGATTCTTCAGAAGCTGACCATACAGATCAAGGTTGATGAAGTTGAAATCTAAGATGGGTATGCAATGACTCTGGTAGCCATGCCTTTTCAAAATCTGAAGAAAAACAATTTAAATTTACATTCATCTGTTCATATACTCATGTATCTAGAGAAGATTGTTGCTTTTTCTACAAGTAAGTGTTTCATACAGATATTTTTTAATTAGTGAAGATGTTATTAGTTCTACAGACGAGTGTTTCATAAAGATATCTTCAAATCAGTGAAAATCATCATTTGTTCTAAAGCCAGTGTTTCATACAGACATTCTAATTAAGATTGTCACCTGTCCTACAGACCAATGTTTCATATAGGTATTTTGATTAAAGGCCGAGGTTTTCAACTGGTCGGTTACCCTCAGGTAAGTTCAGTGCGGGGCGGAGATAATTTTAGGTGGGTGTGAAGCCCCAAGTGCAAGCCCGAGGGAACCCTGCTAGCTTGTATATACCGTCCCAAATACACAGGGTGTTATCTGTGTTACCTGCATTACCTGTACATTTTCGTAAGATTGAAAAATTCATGGGAGTCATTTTTCTTGTGCAGGTTAATCGAAACATTGATAATTAAATCTAATGACTCAAACATGTAAAAATTAAAGCTTGATAAATTTATTTTGTATAAATGAGAATGTTAACCATTGAAAAATCAGGCAAGTTTTCCTGTATCCATTTAACAACCTTCGTCGGATACCCAGTATGCCAAACACAGTTTCTGACGGGAGTTCCTGCGTACTGCGCAGATATTCTGGCTATGTACAGCTTATGTACCGATCAATGTCCCACGCCCCAAGACGACTCAACATATTCCAAAACTGTTTAGATTTAGAAAGTTTTATTCTGTTTGAATTAATTTTTCTGGACCGCACGCCAGATTTCTCTGGCTACCAAAGTTGTCTGTGTGACTCGTCCATAACGCATGGCCTAAAAAAACGGTCAGGACATTTGGATTTTTCAACAGTTCCTTCAATAACAGGTCCAGATGAAGAATCTGGATTCCAGTTCCAACCATTATATGCAAGAAAGAGCCCTTATAGCGGCTAATTTCTCTTCCGATAAGTTGACAGTTACATATACTTTTGTCACCATGTTTCGAGGGAAAATTACGATTATAAATTTTCAACTGGGTGTAAACAAGATATTATTAACGTACAATGTATTTACTCAAAATTAATCTGTTTAACATAAAATCAATGTCCTTGTAAATTATTTTCTAACAATCCATAATAATTATTATCAATCGTACCCATTCCTAAGCATAACCTACTATATTCTATCATAATTTATGTGATTGTTTTCAAAATTTACTACTATTATTGTGTGACTATCTCTACATGAAAAAGCCAGAACCGTTTCCCTCTCGAACTGGATTACGTGGTAAGCATCAAAAGATTGCACGGGCGACTCAATTGCCAGATAAGATAGATAAGGTATACACAAAGACTAGTAACTAAATGTCCATCAATTTCTAGCATCCAATCTGAAGATTAAGTTCTCCTGATTGACAAGGGTTCACAGACCAGGTAAATTTGAAGGCAGTGCTTATTTTGTCGGTCTTTAAGATTGTCATATTAAAGGGCCTCAACCTACATTAAAAAAATTACAGCAATAACTGAACATCAGACATAGAGTTAGTTTACTGCCTTTCAAAGGAAGATTTCTGAAACGATGGAGTAAAGATAGGCACAATCTATTCGATATGATTGAGTAATGAGCTCAAAAATGTCACATAACCCTCGTTTGACCGCAGAGTAATGATGGTACCCAAAGAAAGGTCTTGTCACAAGGAAATTCTGAATACACACAATTATGAAATATGAAAACCCTGTCATTAACCATTCAAAAGTTATGGCCGAAGTTAAATTTTTAAAAAGTAGGTCAAACTCTAAGGTGAAAGTCATAAATAATACACATATGAAATATGAAAGTCTCATCACCATCCATTCAAAATTTATAGCCAAGGTTAAAGTTAAAGTTTTTGCAGACTGACTAATAGACAGACAAATAACTATGTCACCCCAAATTTCCAAGAATACAAGAGACCCATGGGACACATCGCTTACC